>NC_056740.1:134761170-134773670 GCF_019279795.1 Protopterus annectens
TTAACCCTTGTGTATCTGAACAAGAGTATATGGCTTACACTCACAAATGCATATGCACACTATAAATTACAAACATGTTAAAACCTATACAACTATACTATACATATGTATTGACATATAACACATAACTTCTATACGATGCATCATAAATAACATTGATAAAACAATAGTAACAAAACCTATAAAAATAGCATAAAAATAAAATACAAATTAGTGTTTAAGAGGCCTTGCCCTAAGAAATGGTTTTAATGACACTTTACTATTAAGACCTGGGGGTTTATCATCCTGAAACCGTATAATCCATTCTTGCTCATTTGATTCAGTTTTATTCAACAGGTTACCTTCCCTCATAGTGCTACAAATAATCTCCAACACTAGGAATTTAAACCTGTGAGATGGTCCTTCTTTTGCAATGTGCATGGCTAAAGCACTAGTTTCTTTAGCATTATTGATGTCCCTGAGGTGTTCTAGTATCCTCTCTTTAAAAGCTCTGTTGGTCTTCCCTACGTAGAAAGAGAAGCACACCGTGCAAAAACTGAAATAAATAACATTTCTGGTGTGGCAGTCTGCATAAAAAACTACTCTCTATCTTAAACCCTGGTGTGGGATGTACAAACTGCCCACCTGTATGTATGTGCCTACATGCTGCAGTACATCTTCTGCATGTGTACGTCCCAGTTTTATTAGATAACTTTTGAGGTCGAGAGTGGTGGGACTTACAGTAGAGTTGTTTTTTAAGTGACTTATTATTCCTAAATGTAAAACAGGGTTGTTGATCAATAACATCTTTTAGTTCATTTATAATGGAAAGGATATCCCAGTTGTTCCTAATCACTTCACACACTACATGGATGTCACTCACATAAGTAAGGGGCATCCTCACTTTGTCATCAAATCCATGCCTTCTAGTGCTCTGAGCGCCAGCCGTATTAGTAGTATTGATCATTTCATTCATACTGCTTGTGTTAGAGAAATAAGGCTTACATCTCCCTAGCCTTTCACGCCAAGCCTCTCCAATATAGGACTCTATCACACCAACATCATAACCTCTATCTATAAACTCCTGTTTAAGTGTCTGTAAAGCATCCTTCAACTTACTGTCATCACTATATAGATGCATTAGACGAAAGATCTGTCCTTTAAGTGCAAAAACTGAAATAAATAAAATTTCTAGTGTGGCAGTCTGCATAAAAACTACTCTCTATCTTAAACCCTGCTGTGAGATGTACAAACTGCCCACCTGTATGTATGTGCCTACATGCAGTACATCCCCTGCATGTGTATGTCCAAGCTCTATTAGATAACTTCTAAGGTCGAGAGTGGTGGGACTTATAGCAGAGTTGTTTTTTAAGTGACCTATTATTCCTAAATGTAAAACAGGGTTGTTGATCAATAACATCTTTGAGTTCATTTATAGTGGAAAGGATATCCCAGTTGTTTCTAATCACTTCACACACTACATGGATGTCACTCTCATAAGTAAGGGGCATCCTCACTTTGTCATCAAATCCATGCCTTCTAGTGCTCTGAGCATCAATCGTATTAGTAGTATTGATCATTTCATTCATACTGCTTGTGTTAGAGAAATAAGGCTTACATCTCCCTAGCCTTTTACGCCAAGCCTCTCCAATATAGGACTCTATCACACAACATCATAACCTCTACCTATAAACTCCTGTTTAAGTGTCTGTAAAGCATCCTTCAACTTACTGTCATCACTATGTAGATGCATTAGACGAAAGACCTGTCCTTTAAGTACATTAATTTTAGTATGTTTGGGATGCATACTGCTATGATGTAATATATTATTCTTTCTAACACTCTTTCTGTGCATAACCGTGGACAATGTACGAACTTGGTCTATAGTCACCTTCACGTCTAGAAACTCTATCTCTACCGCTGAGTACTTATATGTAACTCACAGAAACTCATTCAACTGATTGAGATAGAGAAAAAAATCATTCAGTTGTTTCTCTGTGCCCTGCCACAAAAGAAAAATATCGTCAACAAAACACTTATACCATTTGATACAGCTGCAGTGGGCATTATTACAAGCACTTGTTTTATTTCCCAATTAACTAAGCATAGGTTGGCGTAGCTATTGGCGCAGGCTGTGGCCATGGCTACGCCAACCTTCTGTAGATAGTAATCATTAGAAAAAATGAAGGCATTATGCTCTAAAATAATCTCTAACAGTGTACATATGAGATTCACCTTGTCACTAGCAACATTATTAATACACAGTAATTCCCTAACATTCTCTATGCCCCAATTATTGGTGATAACAGTAAAAAAGAGAGTCTACATCTAGAGTCACAAAAAACAACAAGGACTTTGCATAACATCCATATGGTCCGTTAGCTCATTTAGAAAACTCTTAGCATCTTTTAACACAGTATGACATGTACTTAGAGCACTGTGCAAGTTCTTTTCTACGAAAATAGACAGGGGTTCGGTCACCCAGCCCTTACCCGAAACAATTGGTCACATAGGTGGGGTCAGAAGATTGTTGTGCACTTTAGGGAGGCCATACATTGTAGGAATCATAGGATGTTCAACTTTAAAGTATTCAAATAAATGCTCTGAAATCAATCCAGTTACAAGTAAATCAAATACTAAAACCTGTACTCGTTCAGTAACACCCTTTAACCTCTGTGCAGATATCAATATATAAGTATTAGTGTCCCTCAAATGATTTAACATACATTGAATATATTTATCTTTATCCATAATGACCATACCACCCCCTTTATCAGCTGGTCGTATCTCAATGCTATTTAACTGTTTAAGCTCAATAACAGCCTGTACTTCATTTGCTGACAAATTAGCAAAACCTTTAGTGCGTTCAGTAACAAATTTCTGCCTAAGTTGCTTTTCACAGACATCAACAAACAGATCAATTGTAGGGTTGCCAGGTGGTACAAACATACTTGGTTTCTTAAAACCTAGGTCCATATAGTTACTGTTACTAAACAATGTCTTAAGTGTAAGTGTCCTCCCAAACAGACGCAGATCTTTGAGAACATCAGTTAAGTCCGCCTTTTGTGCAGGAACAAAAGTTAAACCTCTGTTTAGAACAGAGAGCTGTGTTTCAGTTAAAGTCATAGAAGAAATGTTAAATACTAGACCTGTTTGTGTCTTTTGCCTGCCCTCGTTAGTTCTTCCTCGCTGTGCAGGCGTCGTATCCGTGGGTTTTGCAAATGATCTCTGGATCTCCCTCGTATCGGAAGGGGTTCCTTCAATAAAAACCTACCCTCAGTAGATCCAGACAGCAAAGTGCCCCGTTCAGTTGAACTCAGATTTTTACGAGGCACCATAATGGATTTGGGTCTAACTGAAGCCTCATTATTGTCATTCACAGCATAGCTGCAACCAGCCATAGGATTACCATGCTCAGTAGGAGTCAGTGTAGGGATAGAATGAACAGAAGATACAGATGGAAGCATAGCTGTTTCTGAAGTATTAACAGAGTTAGCATAAGAAGCAAACTCCCTATGGGCATTGACTCCTGATCTATGTAACTTGCAGCTCCACTCATTAACTGTAGTACGCTGTTTGTTTACATTCAATCCATTCCTCTCCCTACTCCAGGGAAAAACATTACCCTCCTCCTGGAGCTCCTTCAAATCTCTTTGTATATTTCTACTTTTAGTGGCGGACAGTCTCTTATCATAACCAGTGATGTCGTCAATAAGAGTATCCATCATATCACCGATAGTGTCATCTGAATAGTTATTATAAATAGCCTGTTGTAAGTCTGAGATTTTAGAAAGTTGAGTTTTCTCTGGTTGGAAGAACTCAATAAGAAGTCTCATGTATTTGGCACTTCAGTCAAGGTTGAGCAGTTGCCAGTGCCTTAGTAATTCAGGATATGTTGCTCCACAACTGGGCATAGTAAGGACCCTAAGCCCTCTCGGTGCTATATTAAGTTTAAGGGATGCTTCCAAGTGAAGACGCTGCCATTGCAGCTATTTAAACTTATACAGCTTGTTTTCAAGATCATGTTAGTCTCTGTTAAAGGACACAAGCATATTAGAGTCTCTAACAACAAAATCAGACTCCAACTGTCCAATTATATTCAGCAGAGGATTAATTTGCATACTAAGTAGTTGACATAGGCAATCATTCGTCCTCCTATTAGATGGCATTACCATCGAAGGTACTGAAACATCACTTCTTTCCACTGCAACATCTGCCATGCTCAGTCCAAAGAAATAAGTTAAGTAACAGAGAAAAAAAACCTTCAAAACTGACAAAGGAACCTTGTGCTAAAAAACAAGTAGGCCAAAAAACAGAAAAGCACAAAGGTTCACACGGCAGATAGACTCACAATAGAACTTTATTCAATAGTAAGGTAAGCGCTTTCACGGATATTATCCGCTTCATCAGACCACAAAAAGACTAACAAAAAATATTCTCTTATAGTCATTCAAACCAACCAATCAGACAAGAAGAAAAACAACATTCATCATTAACCCTTGTGTATCCGAACAAGAGTATATGGCTTACACTCACAAATGCATATGCAGACTATAAATTACAAACATGTTAAAACCTATACAACTATACTATACGTATGTATTGACATATAACACATAACTTCTATACGATGCATCGCAAATAACATGAAAGCGCTTACCTTACTATTAAATACAGTTCTATTGTGAGTTTCGGTCTGCCGTGTGATCCTTTGTGCTTTTCTGTTTTTTGGCCTACTTGTTTTTTTAGCACAAGGTTCCTTTGTCAGTTTTGAAGGTTTTTTCTCTGTTACTGAATCCAACCCAGTCTGGTTTCAAGGGTAGATTTTGCCTACTCAGCCTGGCAGATTTCTTTGAGAAGGTCACCAAAGCAATGGATGAGGGCAAAATGTTTCACACTGAATACTTTGACCTGTCCAAAGCAATCTGACCTAGCACCATACTTGAGCATTGTTGACAAACTCAACAGGTTAGGTATAAACCCTTGTGTCACATGGTGGATAGCCAGCTGGCTCACAGACAGTACCCAGGAAGTTAGGAATGAGGAGTCCACTTCTACAAAGAGTCCAATAACAAGTGGAGTCCTTCAGGGATTGGTCCTGGAACTTCTCCTTTTTGGCATTTACTTCACTGAAGTCAAGGCGAATGCCAATGTCCCCTGGCTGACTAAAATTGTAGATGATTGCAAATTAAGAGCAGTCATAGAATCCCCCACTGACACAAATGTTCTCCAAGAAGAGCTGAGACAGACAAATAACAGGTGTCAGAACCATTGACTAAATCTAAATGCCAATAACTGCATAATAGTATCCTTTGGGAAGTCATCCACCCCTGAAAACTATCATATTGACAACACACCCCTAAGAGATGACCCAGTAGCCAGGCACTTGGAGACACACATAGTAATCTAGCCTTTGACCATCATGTGTCTATAGTAGTAATGGTATCATTCTATGTTGTGCAACTTATAAACAAAGGTATGGCATCCAGGTCCAAGGAAGTCATTGTTCCACTCTATTTGGCATTCATCTGACCTATCAATGAGTACAATGCCCCCTTTGGTTCGTACCTAACTAGGTATATCCAACAACTGGAATGTCCACAGAAGTTCCTCACTAAAAGAATAAAGGGTGTAAGTAACATGTTCTGTGCAGAATGCCTCAAGGCCCTATTCCTGTATTCTGTCTCCTACAGGCTGTTGAGGGGATATCTATGCTTGGCAAAAAAGGCATTGTCAGACTCAACCTTGATGGATGTCCTGCATATCCTCAAAACAAAAAACACCAGAATTATCCATTCTAAAGACTTAAACTTTGCTTGTGATTAAACTAGGACCTGCTGGAGAAATAGGTATGTATCCCAGAAACTACCCCTTCTCTGGGGCAGGATCTCCATCCATGTGAAATAGAGTTGCTCCCTAATCCAATTCAAGTGTAACTTGGACAATTGCACTCAGGTAACCTGTAAATGGTTCATCTCCCAGGCCTCTGCTTGTAAATGTTTCAACTCATATGCCCCTTGCTTACACTTATCAAGGGTACCAGAACTTGTCAGAATACCTCTCAACTGTCCAGATTTTCATAGAATGTCCAGATTTTTGTCTCATATTTTTGGTCTGTTTCCATAAAATTGTGGTTTTCTGGCAAATCATTTGCAAATCATTGAGGACTGAAGACAGAAAATACTGGTAGACTCGAGTTATAGACTTCATAACCTTCAGAAAATTCATATTAACGCAAAATATGTTATTCTATTAACTTTCTAAATTTGTAAGAGCAATATTAAAAAAGTGTCCATATTTTTGGATCATTGTTCCCCCCTTTATTTATATCTTTGTCCAGATTTTTTGCTCTTAGAGGGTGAGCGGTATGCTTATCGGGAATTTGGGATGCATAGCGAGGCTTAAAAAGGCCCTTGTGGCCATTAGCCTAATAAATTTATGAACCTATGAACTTATTATGTTCACATGTATCTCTGATTGGTTGAGAGCTATGTTCCAAATGTACAGGTGAAGTATACCTCAGCGGTCAAAGATTTACAGCTATCTTGACATAGCTATGTTGTTGCCAGAAAATTTACATATAATGGATATATTCGTAGTAATCCAAAAAAACACTATAGGCGTAAAAATGTGCAAACTAACTGTTATTATGAACAAGCAGATATCTGTACAAGTGGTTATAAAATCTTAACACAGACAGATAAAAAATATAACATAAGCTATCCTCTATGTGGATTTGAATCCACATGTATCCATGATATATGTACATTGGCTTCTTGTTTAACAGGTTGAGCTAAGAGACAGCACAATACTTTTTCCAATAACAAACTACAGTTGGAAGTGTCTATATTCCTTCTGATAACATATGAATATGCACCCATCTGACACTTAAGCACTATAGTCCTTCATGATCCATACACATTCCAGATGTGCAACAGCCTGATTGCATTAAGTTTCACAAAGTCCAACATATGGTACACATGCAAACCTCTAGTGCTCTTTTATTATTGTGTACAACAAACATATTTAAAAATACTGTGTATTTTCTAAGGCAGAGGGGAATAGTGTAGGTCTGTATTATTCAGTATTCACACATACAAAAGCATGTTGTGTGATGGTCCTGGACTATTGTGGGTAACAGATAAATGTGTAGTCATCCACGGCCTAGGCGCAGTATGTGCCAGTGAAACACAACCATGCTGGATGTGTAAAATGATGTACTCTTTAAATTTGCAAACAAACATTGTTTTTTGTTCAATACTATGTACATAATAAACACAATTAAAGAAAAAAACACCACCATGAGAACTGAATCTATACATAGGGGAGGGGCACTCATCTTCCATTATTGTTTAAACAGATGAGCTAAGTGACAGAACAGCTAAGTAGTTACTCTAAAAAAGAATATGTAGGCCCTATGGATAGCAGTTATTATATGTGTGATGTCTATAGAAATGTACAGTTTAAGTGGATATTATGAAACTTACAGTAAGCATGTGCAGGCTGTCTCTGCATCTCGGCAACCTCCGGTGAAGATCCTCTGTATCCCTCCAATGTAGGTCATTGTAGCAGTGCCAAACCTGCACTCCAGTCCTGAAGATCCCTGTGCATTGTCAGTGCTTTCTTGCAGTCTGGTTCTATATGTCAATCATTGCAAATTCCTGGGCCATGCTTGCATACGTTGCTCAAGTCCAGCCTAGACGGTGAGTAACTGGGTCATCTCCTCCTCAGTTGGCACCCAGACATGCTAAAGTTTCCTCGCAGTAGCCATTTCATTGATGCAGATCAGGAATAAAGCCTTTTAAAAATTGATTACTGCGGTCCCATTCAGTTCGTAGGTGGCAATAGTATGAGCAGTAAATGTATTAAATCATGTTTTAAAAGTGGAGCTTATAGGATGGTATCAGATCATTGGCAGGTAATAGATATCTGCTCATGGTCCAGTTTAATGATATCCATTGGGCACTTGTGCAGGTCATCTTCTTGTTACACTGGTGCTGTTGGTTAATGTGATGAATTTTGAGAACTTACATGAACATGTGTAAATCGGATTCCAAACCTTGAATGATAATGACATAATTAATTATGTATGGTGTAAATGGTACTCAAAAGCTGTGTGTACATAGATGGTCTTATTTTAAGGTATACATGATTTACAGGTAGCTTAGCTTCAAAGGTAATATGGCACCTGTTGGCATTGCGTTGGTGGGATATATTACTCTTATTACAGACTTATGTTGTTATTATGCTTTATAAATCTTTTTATACATGTTGGCAGTCACTTTTTTGGCAAAACGGTATGCAATACAAATGTCTATGACATACTGAAGGGGTGTAGGATTGACCAATATGACCAATATACATAAAGGTGAGTACACCTGTATTACTGCCAAGCAGTAATTCTAACTATGCAGTTGTACAAATAAATGGTAAGAGCCCCAGTGAACAGTTCATGAGGGTTACTGACAATACATCCATATTTATTGCTGGTGACCCTGTACATTCTGTGGTATAGTTATGGAAACTAACATGTTCCAACTGTATCCGTACGTTGCATGCTAATTGATATTCAGTGATATCAATATTGATATACTGATAAGATTTATTTATTTATTTGCATTTGTTGACTGGGAGAGTCCAACTGGATACAGGTCCGTTTTCAGCGGAGGCCCGGGGAGAAAAGCTCCACATTAAGTATTATTTGCATTATACAGTTAAAAAAAATAGCATTTAAATATAGACATTAGTCAATTGATAGTTATACATGCACTATATATAGTGCCAGAATTAAAATGTATTCCTGTGCATGTTTGACTACCTTGAAGTGTCAGTGGTATCCCTATGGATAATGAGGCATTTTAAGGTTTTCATAACTTGTGCAATCACTAATACATAGATACTTTCTTATAAGAGAAAGATAATAGTGGTTGTTAGTGCATTTCATCCCATGCAGGCACAGTGGGGATGGCATTGCCTGCTCACTATTTATTATGTTGGTATGTACATTTGGTATGCACATGAATGGGGAGCAAGTCAATATCCATATGGAGACCCCCATATAAAACATACCATGTGCATATCACTGTCTTCCATATAACAAATTGAAGCAGATGTGACAATTTCTCTTCCTATGAAAATGAGATCTTCATTGATTCTCTGCACCAGCATGGATGCAGTCTCCTTGGATGGAGAAGTGAAGTGTGGACAGACCTGACCAACATAATAAATGCTGTGAAAAGTCACAATAGATCCCTGGAGAGCTGTCAACAATGCTGCTCTGGCATGATCCCAGCCAACTGGATATGTCATATAAGAGGTCGAGGAATGCCACCAGTGGTGGCCTGACATTGACTCCCATGGACTAGATAACAGTATTCCTGGCATCCTTGCATACCACCAGTTGTGATCGCCATATAACCAATGGAGGTATAGAAACAAGTATTCCAGGATGTACATGTGTATCATACTTTTCTGAACATTGGCACATATACACTACCTCATTATGTATTGCTGCTTCGTTCATATTCACATAGTGTTATTTTTGTGTTCCTGCAGCAGAACTGAGCTATGAACATGGGAGCACACATGCTGATGATAACCAATGTAATTGTAATGGCATGTGTCACTCATCTGGTAAGGAAAAAACAGACAAACATACGTGGGTTATGCTCAAGCAGCTTTGTTATATGCAAACACATCAGAATTGAGGCTTAACAAATTTAACTTAGGTAAACTTATAAATAAACAAACTAGCTATCACATTCATACATGGTCACTCTCTGGCTGCACTCTCAAAATGGCACTGAAGCTAGCACATGTTTGCTATTTATATGCATGTGTTGTCCTTGAAATGCCCACACACTATTCTACATCCTCCCTCTTTGAGAAATGAGTCATGCATTACTGACGGCACCAATTGACATGCAATTAATACAAAATAATTCTTTGACATGCAGTTATACAGAACTAAATACATATAGACAATTATGTCCATGTTGATGTGTATTTCAGACTAGGTCTGGAAATATGACCAAATCGTGTGACATAGAAATTAGAACTAGAACTTCAGGAACATCATCAGGAACAGAAGTAGAAGATAAGACACATTCTGCAACAGGAACATCATCTGGATTGCTTTGAGATCTAGAGTCTGTATCACAGGAACAATGCTGCAATATTGATTCTGATAAAGGAAGAAGATGTCTGCAATTTCTCCTGTGCTCTACACTCTCAGATTCTACGAAGCAGGATCTCAGCTCAGCACATATACCTGTTACTTGACCAATCCAGTTGAAACATTTCGCTGTTTGTATCCTTACTGTCTCTCCTTTCAACAGACAAAGAAAACCGCTCAATTTATCATAGCTGGACTTCTGGAAAGAATGCTTTCTGTACAGTTGGCTCTGATTGTTCTATCGTCCTTTGCTTTAGGCCTCAACAAACTGGAACTGATAGGCAATGTTGTTCTGGTTTGCCTAGATAGAAGTCTCTGAGCACACGAGCTATGTATATCATAATGGGGTATGTTTCTGAGATTGAGTAAGTTCAAAAAGACATTGATATTATCATGCTTTGGCTTCTCTAGTAATTGTTTTGCACTCTGTACTGCACGTTCAGCTATTCCATTTGATTGTAGATATTCTGGACTACTAGTAACATGTACAAAGTCCCATTCTTTTGCAAATTTCTGAAACAACTGACTGGTAAATTGGGTACCATTGAGAGAAACAACTTTGTGTGGACTACCATGGACTGAGAAATTATGTTTCAGCTTGGTGATAACAGCATTGGATGTTAGGTTAGGTAGTAGATCAATCTCCTACCAGTTTGAATAAGAGTCTACCAACACTAAGTAATGCTGATTGTTCCACTCGAATACATCAGTGGCTACAGTTGACCAAAGTAGTTCAGGAATATGACTTAGCTGAAGTGGTTCTTTTTGCAAATGCAGTTTAATACTATTGCATACTGAACAAGAAGAAAGTACTTTATGAATGTCTTTTGCTAGAGAAGGGCAAAATACTAGTCCTCTTGCCCTTCTTTTGGTAGATTTGTAACCTGGGCGACCACAATGCAATATCTGGATATATTCACATTGTAAGGAAGCAGGGACAACAATTTTAGGACCTTGGAAAATAATGTCATCTTCCATCAACATCTCATCTCTGTAAGGAAAATAAGTTTGCACTTCAGGTGTTACACTGGATTGCTTTGATGGCCATTCAGCATTAATGTAGTGGTTGAGCTTTTGCAAAACTGGATCAATCTTTGTATGATCTCTCAGCTCATCAAGTCTCGTGGTAGAAAAATTACGCACTTCCATGACATCAAAGTCAAAATTCTCTGCATTAAGCTGTTCCGTTGTATTTATAGGCGATCTGGATAAGGTATCAGCCAGATAAGTTTACCTTTTGTATAGACCATTTTGAAGTTGTACCTTTGCAATTTGAGCATCATTCTTTGTAATCTCATGGGAGCTGAATGCATAGGCTTCTTTAAAATATTAACTAAAGGATGGTGATCAGTTTCAATCTGAATAGCTTGACCATAAATATAATCATGAAACTTTGAACATGCAAATACTATTGCCAAAAGCTTTTTTTTCAGTTTGAGCATATTGCATTTCAGTTTGGGTAAGAGTTCTAGATTTTTTTATTTTATCATTTGTTAACCGTGAAAGTCCGACTTGCAACAAAGCCAATTTTCAGCGGAGGCCCGGGGAGAAAGGCTCCAGATGCATGTCTTTGTAATGTAGGAGGAAACCAGAGCACCTGGAGGAAACCCACACGAATGCAGGGAGGACATGCAGACTCCACACAGAAGGCACCCCAGCCGAGAATTGAACCAGAGAACCTCTTGCTGTGAGGCAACAATGCTACTGCTGCACCACTGCGCCATCCTAGATGCACAGGCTACTGGTCTGCCTTCTTGAAGAGTAACTTTGCCAAGACCAAATTTTGAAGCATCACAGGAAAGAGTTATGGGTTTATGGACATCATAGTATCTTAAGGTAGGTGGGGTGGCAATTTTCTGCTTAAGGTCTTCAAATGGTCTCTGGTGATCTTCCAACCAAGACCATGTAATATTTTTGCACATCAGCTCTCTCAAAGGTGCTGTCAACTCACTGAACTCTGGTATAAACTTGCCTAAATAGTTGATGATACCAAGAAAACATTGTAGAACTTAACATTATTTGGTGCTGACATCTCAAGAATGGCTGCTTGCTTAGATGGGTCTGGTCGCAAGCCAGTCCTAGTAAATAAATGACCTATATATGTAACGTCTGGTAGTCTAACTTTCCACTTCAGAGGATTGAGCTTCAAGTTCACTTCATGTGCTCTGTCTAGAACTTTCTTAAGGTTTCTGTCATGCTCTGCTTCACCATTGTCTTCAACCAAAAAATCATCTACTATTATAGCACAAGGATAACCTGAAAACATTTGCTCCATTGCACGTTGAAAGACTTCACTTGCAGAATTTATTCCAAATGGCATCCTGAGGAATCTATATTTTCCAAATGG